>NC_045712.1:581911-590582 GCF_009834535.1 Camelus ferus | reverse complement strand
TCAGGCAAAACCAGAGCTGAAAAGGACGGGCCGGCACCCAACAACTTGGGAGAAGAGACAGATAACTCAGTAACGCTGGGGAGTGCAATGATAGCCCCGCCTCAGCCAAGATGGACCCAGTAGGATAGAGATGGGAAGCGAGGGTGTGTTTTCCAAAATCGAATACCTGGGGAGGAGGAGAGGGAAGGGAGGGGTGTGGGGAGAGGGATGAGGAGGGGAGGGGAGGGGTGAGGGGGAGGGGAGTGGGAAGGGGGAGGGGAGGGGGAGCAGAGGACAAGAAGGAGGAGGAGGAGCAGGAGAAGCAGAAGGGGAATTCCAAAGCGTCCTAGAGGATGGTGGCGCAGCTGTGCTAGGAAGGAATATTTGGCTGGAACATACAAACCCATCTGACATTTTAGCTGAGCCTAGGCCCTAGACCCTCGAAACATGGAAACCCAAAACACATAATGGGCCGTCTTTAGTGCCACCCTGGTTCATGAAACTCAGCCATGTGCACTGAGATGGAGACTACGAGATTCTTCAGCAACATTTGGGGATGAGTCTAATTATAGCAGCACTTGGTTCAAACGATGCTTGTGTGTTTGTGTGGCTGTGTGTGCGCTGTAAGTGTTTGTGGCAAAGAGACCATAAGACAGGGGGAGAGGGAGAGAGAGAACAAGGGAGAGGCAGAAGGAGACAAGTGAGAGAGGGAGGTAGGGATGGAGGGCGTGAGGGAGAGAGAGAGATTGATTGCCTGCCTAATATCCCCAGCACCTTGGTTAATTTGAGCCCTGCTGATAATAATCTGGCTATAATCTGGGAACCAAGAAAAGTGCTAGGAGAGATTTGTAACGGTGCTCCCCTGTACTGGCCCTAATGGAAGCTCTCTTGCTCCCAGAATCTCAGTGATGGTGCTTCACTGCTGTAGGGATTCCAAGAGAATCTAGTTTGCAAGTAGAAGCTGGCTTCTTATCAGGGGCCCCCGACCCCCTTCCCATCCAGTCCCAGGCAAAGGGGGACATGGTGAATCTGTGAGGAGTGGCATGGATGCTGGGGCACAGACTACAAGGGGACCAAAACAGAGCCAAAGACTTTGCATTGAGTTCCAAGCCAGGTTTATTGGATCAAGGCAATGTCAGAGAGAACCCGCAAATCGACCTCCAAGCCAAGAAGTCTTGGGCGGTATTCTTGTCGTTTGGCATGCTAGCATCCCTTCCGACATCAGGGAGGATGCCCCTCCTGGTGCCCGTGCGTCCTGAGAGAACCCGCGGAGCACGGCATGGCTGAGGGAGGCCACGCAGTGGCGCCGGCATTCTGGGCGCCTTGCCCTTGCTGCCGAGACTTAGGAGTGTGGCTGGTTCCTCGTCCTTTTTTCTCAGCCGTGGCTCGGCATCCCAGGGAAGGAGGCCTGAATTGGTCTCTGCCGAAGGCTTTCCTGAGGCCCTGGCGAGGCTGACAGCATGTCCAGGAGGGCCTGGAATTCGTCGTCACTTAGGGGTCCTTCCAGGGTTGGCCAAAGTCCCTCTTCCGGGGTGCCGTCGCTCAGGAAAGGTTGTGCCTTTTCCAGAAGGCTGGCGTCTGACAAGAGTTCATCTAAGAGGCTCCCTGAGCCTCTGGCGCCTGAGGGCTGGGGCTACGGGTGGAGCGGAGGAGACGTGAGCTGATCCGATGGGGCCTGCTGCTGCCACAGTGTGTCTCGGCCTGTTCGGCTGCAGAATTGTCGTGTGGGGGCTGCGTGCTGAGCCGGATGCTGCCCGGTGTGTGGAGGAGCGCTGCGGGGGACAGGCTGAGGGCGTGCTGCCGCGCCAGGGTGCAGGCTGCTGTGCGGGGCAGGCCCCTCCGTGGGCGGAGGGTTTGAGTGCCGCGTTCATGGGTGCGAGACCCCTTCCTGGACTCGACCCTGCTGTGGTGTCGCCTGGGTCGTTCCCGAATGTGGATGGTTCTTTGACTCCTGCGAAGCCTGGTTGGGCTGGACCAACAGGAGCATCAAAGCCTGGCCCACCCAGCCACCACGAGTACCAACCAATGCACAAAAGAGGCTGGGGGCCAGAATAGGATCTGCAGCGGTAAGGGGCTGGAAGCTGTCCAGTGGATCAGATTGAGGCAAGTGATGAGCTTTCTTGTGTATATTTGTCAGGGGCTTTTTGTCGGATGGGATTGTCGGGGCTCGTCTGGCATCGGGGTCTTCTGCCCTGGTCTTGATAAGCGCCCCTTTGCTATGATATGAGTGCCGATCTCTATTTTTCTGTAACTATATCTAAGCAAGATGTGAGAAATGGAGACAGGTACATCAGAAGCAAGATCTCCCACGTCGCCTTTCAACCCTCATGCCAGCACCCCTGGTCTGACAGTCTGGGCAAATCACTGCCATCGTCTAAGATTTGACCCAGGGTGATGTCCCCTTTGACGTTCCCAAGCTTCTTGAAAAATAAGGGGCAAATCAGAGCCACACATTACCACTGGCGTCCAAGAGAGAGTCATCATTTACTGGGTATAGTGTCGGGTCCCCTCACTGGCGGTCTGCACATTCTCTGCCCCGTCCCATTCGGGAAATGGATGCCTTCAGCTCATGTACCTGATTGAATTCGTATAGTGATATTTAAACGCACCATTCTTCACCGCAATCCCCTCAATGACACACTCACAAAACCAAAACTTTCATAAGTGCCTGAAAATCTGAACGCCGACACTGGAAAAGGCGCACTGTCCAGGGGGGAAGCAGGGGTGATAGGCAGGCCATGTCCACGAAGTTTTCGAGCATGTGAGGTGGGGTGAGGAGGAAAGGCTGGAGAGGTGGTCCAGAACACGCTGTGATGGAGACTAGGCAGTTTGGGAGGGGGACTGCGGGATTCTGGGACACAGCAGTTGTCTGCTTCTCTGCTGGGCTCCTGTCCCTCATTGATGGCTCATCTGAACCTTACGAGCGGGGCAGTTCCCCTGCCCTGACAACGTGGGGACTCAGCCAGCCCCCATCGAGGGTGACTGAGGCATACACACCCCTCAACCTGGAACCCGGCTCCTAACCAGTCCTGGGGAACACGGACGTCTCAGCCCATGCTGTCCCTGCTGGGCGAGCTGTTCTTCTGAAAACTGGTCTTATTTGGAAGTAAGAACTCTTTTAGGCGAGAATACAAATCTGGGTGGATGACAGTTCACACACTTGTCCTAGCCCTGAGGGCGCAGCCCCGCCCCCTGGCCGAAGGAGCCACTCCCCGTTCACGCCGCCCGGCCCCGCCCAGGTGCCCTCCTCCCCCACGCCCCTGCCTGGGCGGCCGGCCCGCACCTTGATCGGGCAGGCAGGCAGGCAGGCAGGCTGGAGGCAGGATGCAGTTGTTCCCTGAAGCTCAGGGCTCTTCTTAGCGGCGCTGTCCCTCCTCAGCCTGCCAGCGGCGGCGGCTGCTTAGGCAGCGGCGCGGTCCCCTTCGGAGGCACAGCTTGAGCTGAGCGGCGGCCGCGGAGCGGCCCAGCCCAGCGCGTTGGCGGCGCCGGTAGAGTCCGCGTCGGTATCCATGGAGGCGGCAGCAGCGGTTGCAGCGGTAGCGGCCTCGGCGCGGAGGCGGCAGACACGTGCTCCGAGATGGTCCGCGGGCAGGCGTGCGACGTGGGCCGCCCTACAGTGAGCTCTGGTACATCGGGGAAGGCTCCTGGGTCACGGTGTCGTGATTGTCCGCACCCCGTGTGCAGGCCGCGCACCCCCACGCAGCTTCCCACCCGACCTAGGTGTTGGCAGCCGCGGCCTTGGCCTAGGACCCTCGACCCTGATTCCAGCGCCGACCCAGACCCACGCCAAGCCGCCCCATCTTCTGCGCGCCAGGAGTCTGGGGCAGGACCTGGCCGCTATTGCTGGGGCTTTACTTCCACAGCTTCCCAGGGCAGCCTTCGCTCAGCTATGGGAGACGGGGAGGGGCACAGGGCGTGGAGGCCGCGCACCGGTGTGACCCTTCGTGACCCCCAGGACGGGAACTTGAGCCGCCGCCCCAGGCTGAACCCCTCGCGGCCTTCCCTTCACCACCCACAGTGAAGCCGCCAATTCCTTCAGGTGTTGAAGCCCGTTGCAGCCATTTTCTTGAATGCGTTTGCAGTGGCGTGTGTGCACAAACCCAGGATCATCGTCTTGTTTTGGGCCCTTGCCTGTGTTTTCCACAGACGGCTTAGCTTCAGCATTTTCCACGGTGCCAGTGGTATTCTCCTGAATAAGCTTTCTTAAAAGCATGCAGTGGCAGCAGTGTTGGTGTGGAATGTTTCAAACCTGAAGTTTCCAAATGGATTGTGCTATGGTAGCGTTCGCGTTTCAGGAAGGGTAAGTCAGCATCGCTGTCTTGATTTCTTCAAGTATCATTTGGTTTTAGATCTCAGTTGACGCTCCCCCTGCCACCGCCCCACTTTGAGCCCGACTGAGCTTTCCTACTAGCAGATAGGCATCTAGATGTCTTAGCACAATGACTGTGGGCTTTTCCTTCTAAGGCTTTAGCGCTCAGTGTGTATGCAGCCCAGATGGAGTTCTTGGAGAAGCAAGTGCAGGCTCCTGGGCCCGGCTTCAGATCCCTCAGGAGCGTCCATGGAATGGTGGTGATGGTTTTGTTATTGATTTGTTGTTTTAAGTAGAACCAAGCACCTGTTGTCTTTTGTGCTGACGGAGACTTGTGGACTTGGAGGCTCCCTTCCACCTCAGCCTTCATGGGAGTGTGTCTCTTGTGTTGAATGAAGGAAGCAAACGATTTGCGAACACTGCATGTCAGATACTGCTCTTGGTACATTATCCCATGTTACCTGAACTGCCACCTGTAGAGAGGGAAGGGCCAGTGATAGCTGTCTTTCAGTCGAGAAGCTGTTTGGAGGTGAAGACAGTACTTATTGTCGCCCAAATAGGAGAGTTGAGATTGGAACTTGAGATCCTCTTTCGGTTGCTGTAGCCCTTTTGATTGCTCCCTGTTTTCCTTAATTAGTGTAGGCAATAATTTTGGAATTTTATCCTATTTTACCCTTACAAGCAAATTGATTTCAGAAACGTATTCAAATTTGAATGTTCAAAATTTTAGGAATGAATAGTGGTAATGTTTTACCATGTTTGCTAGATAAGTACGAAGAGAATATATAATGTATAAGAAAATTTTTTTGAATATTTCCTTCCAGTTTGTGTAACCTTTTGTTAATGAATATCCGGACTTGAAAACCATTCAAAGTGAAAGAAGACAAAGATTGATGATCACATATTCTATGAATCCATTGAATTGGAAGTCAAGAATATGCAAATCTCAATTTCATAGACATGAAATCCATCCCAGTTCACAGGTTAGTGGCTGTCCATTTTCTCTCAGGCCTATTTTTGCGTGCAACATATTCTTTATATGAATATGACCTTCATACTGGTCATATTGCTAAATATGCCATGCATTCATTCTTTAAGTATGTCATGTAAGTGTGTATCAGAAACTGTTTATCCCTTCTTATAATAATAGACATTTGGGTTAGTACATTTTTCGTTAGTATGAATTCACATTTTGAACATTTATACATGCATCTTTTTTGTAATAATCTGTTTTAACATGTGTGAAGAATATTTGCTAGCAGTGATATTGGGGCGTTGTGTCTTGAATACACCTTAACTGCCTTTTGAGTATTTCCTTTTTTATTACCTTGGTTTCTCTTTGGTTTTTGTGAGTCCATTGTGTGCTTTTGCTCTATGGTCACCCTGATTCTCCAATACATTAACCCATTTCTCTCTCTGTTGTCTTTAAACAGAGAATTATATAATCTCAAACACATCTTGAAAAGAATGGAAACAAATCTCTATATCCTGGCTTCCCTCTCCCATCCTTAATGAGTTTGATGCTGTGTTTTACAACTTTATATTTATTCTTTTGCCAATTCTTGCCATTTTTGCCTTTCCAAGGATGGTTTTCTCATTTCTAGATCATCCTGCTTCTTTTCTCATCAGGGTCTAAAATTCTCAATCTTTCTTGCAGGGTAAGTTTCTTATTGCAAGATTCTTTCCATGTTTGCGTGTCTGTGAAACTTTTGATCTCTCCAGTTATTTTAACGATTGTCTTGTGGCATAAGTTATGCTAGATTGCACGTTCTTCTCATTCAGGGAGTTGTCTCTCTCTGTGAAATCCCTTCTTGGCCTGCAACGTTTGTGTTGAGAAACCTGCTGAAAGCCTGATGGAGGTTCTCTTGTGATTGACTAGTTTTAATTTTGGTGCACTTAGAATCATTTCTTTATCATGAAATTAGGTCCTTTTCATGACAACATGTCTTGATGTGGGTCTCTTTGTGTGTATCTTGTTTGGATCCCACTGTGTTTACTGTACTGGGAAAGCTGATTCTTTCTTCAGTTTGGGAAACGTTAGTCTGATTTCTTCAGTTCCTTTTTCCAAATCCCTTTCTCTTTCTTTTCCATCTGGGGCCCCTTTGATTCATAGAATGGCATACTTCTTAGTATCTCAGGTTTGAAATACATGACTCCCATTGGTTATCACTTGCTTCTCTATGTGATGTTCAGATTGTGTGATTTCCCTTATCCTGTCTTTGTGTTTTAGCCTTTTTTTATTGATTTATAATCATTTTACAATATCCTGTCAAATTCGAGTGTAGAGCATAATTTTTCAGTTATATGTGAACATGCATATATTCAATGTCACATTTGTTTTCTCTGTGGGCTACCATAAGACCTTGTATATATTTCCCTGTGCTATACAGTATATAATCTTGTTTATCTATTCTACAATTTTGAAATCCCAGTCTATGTTTTCCCACCCCCCACACCCTTGGGAACCACAAGTTTATATTCTATGTCTGTGAGTTTATTTCTATTTTGTATTTATGCTTTGTTTGTTTGTTTGTTTAGATTCCACATATGAGCGATCTCATATGGTATTTTTATTTCTGATTCTGGCTTACTTCACTTAGAATGACATTCTCCAGGAGCAACCATGTTGCTGGAAATGGCATTATGTCGTCTGTTTTTAAGGCTGAGTAGTATTCCATTGTATAAATATACCAGTTCTTCATCCAGTCATCTATTGATGGACATTTAGGCTGTTTCCATGTCTTGGCTATTGTAAGTAATGCTACTATGAACATTGGGGTGCAGGTGTCATCCTGAAGTAGATTTCCTTCTGGATATATGCCAAGGAGCACGGGTCCCGTGTCATACGGTAAGTCTATTCCTAGTCTTTAGAGGATTCTCCATCCTGTTTTCCACAGTGGCTGCACCAAACTGCATTCCCACAACCAGTGTAGGAGGGTTCCCTTTTCTCCACAGCTTCTCCAGCATTTGTCATTTGTGGACGTTTTTGAACGATGGTCATTCTGCCAGATGTGAGGTGATACCTGATTGTAATTTTGATTCACATTTCTCTGATAATTCGTGATATTGAGCATTTTTTCATGATCATTGATCATTTGTATGTCTTCCTCTGAGAATCACTTGTTTAGGTCTTTTGTCCAGTTTTGGATTGGGTTGCTTGTTTTTTTCTTATTAATTCATATGTGTTGCTTCTATATTCTGGAGATCAAGCCTTTGTCAGTTTCATTTGCAAAAATTTTGTCCCATACTGTAGGTTGTCGTTTTGTTTTCCTTATGATTTCCTTTGCTGTGCAGAAGCTTGTAAGTTTCATTAGGTCTCATTTGGTTATTCTTGCTTTCATTTCTGTTGCTTGAGTAAAGTGCCATAGGAGAACAGTTTTCAGATGTACGTCAGATAATATTTTGCCTATATTTTCTTCTAGGCATTTTACTGTGTCTTGTCTTATGTTTAAGTTTTTGATCCATTTTGAGTTTGTTTTTGTGTATAGTGTGAGGGATTGTATTAAATTCATTGATTTACAGGCTGCTGTCCAGTATTCCCAACACCATTTGCTGAAGAGACTGTCTTTATTCCATTGTATATTCTTGTGTCCTTTGTTGAAGATGAGTTGACCAAAAGTTTGTGGGTTCATTTCTGAGCTCTTTATTCTTTTCCATTGGTCCATATGTCTGATTTTGTACCAATACCATGCTGTTTTGATGCCTGTAACTCTATAGGGTTGTCTGAAGTCTGGAAGGGTTATTCCTCCATCCTCTTACTTTTTCTTAAGTAATGCTTTGGAAATTCTAGGTCTTCTGTGGTTCCATATAAATTTGATTATGATTTGTTCAACTTCTATGAACTATGTAATAGGTAATTTGATAGGGATTGCATTAAATCTGTAGATTGCCTTGGCAGGCAAGTTGACTATTTTATAAAATGGAAAGACATCCATGCTCCTGGATTGGAAGAATCAATTATATGAAAATAGTCTTCTTTAATTTTCCTTAATCAGTGTTTTATAGTTTTTTCCAGTGTAGTCCTTTCACCTCCTGGTTACTTTTATTCCTAGGTGTTTTTTTATTACTTTTGGGTGCTATTTTAAAGGGGATTGTTTATTTTACTTTCTTTTCCTTTTGGTTCTCATTTTGTAAAGAAATGTAACTAATTTTTGTACATTAACCTTATAATCGTAAAACCCCTTTGCGAATTCCTTCAGTTATTTTTCTCGTAGTGTGTTAGTGTTGTGGACCTTTAGATTTTTCTATTTATATTTCATATCTTCTCATATAGTGACACTTTTACCTCTTCTTTTTTTTCTAAAATTTCGATCCCTTTTATTTTCTCTTTCTTATTTCTCCTCTCCTTCATGCATGATTGCTGTGGCTAGACACCAAGACTAT
>NC_045712.1:546583-581811 GCF_009834535.1 Camelus ferus | reverse complement strand
GTTGGTACTTTCTCGCTGTGGTTTAGCAGCTCCCTCTTGCCTTGAGTTCCGTGGGAACGGGTCCGTTTCTCTGCTGTCCCTGGAAGTAGTCCACACGCAGGATACCCAAGAAGCACGGCAGGTCATAGGTTCCCTTGCCACCAAATTCAACACTAGGGCTCGGGAGGCACTGATCCCAGAAACCCTTGACATGCCTCCCACTCGACTCCAAAGTAGGGAGTGGAGACTGGGGGCAGGGGCAGCTGGGGGCGCATGTGGGGGTGGGGCTTTCTGAAGGCAAAAGCCCCAAGGCCAGGCTACCGTGTGCTCCATGACTTCTGTCCGAAGCAATCTCACTGGAGCTGGCAAGGAGGAAGGGTGCTTGTGAAGGAAGCATCGCTTGGGGTGCGCAAGCCGTGCCTTGCGTCCTTCCAGGCAGACACCTTGACACCCTAGTTTGGCAGCTGGCAGTGGCTAGCGGGGAATTCCTTTGTCGGGAGGGCTGATGTTCTAGAGTTTGAATACACTTCAGGAAATCCAAGTCGTCCCGAAGCCCGGGACGTGCCCGACACCACGTCGGGCTTTCCGCAGAACGTGTGAACAAGCACAGTCCTATTCCTCTGCATCACAGAGAACAAGTGTCCACTAGGACAGGGCTCTATCAATCCAAGCTTTCCACAGAGAAAAATAGCACACACACAGCCAGTCCACATGACACGGTGACGTCCAGGATGGGGTGCTCATCCTCTGTGGTGTCCCAGCCCAGGCGTCGTCAGAATCAGGGTCGGGGCACGAGGGCCGCAATGTGGGTATCCGACACAACCTACACACGTGTGGCCGTGCTTGGCTCGATTTTCAAGTAGTTCAAGCAGGTGTGCCATGGGTGTGTGAGGAGCCACAAGGTGGGCTCTTCTAGCTGGCCTAAAGTTCGAGGTCCGTCCTGCCAGGGGCCATCCAGACGTTGCACGGCCGGCAGCCGGCGGCCGCGTCCCCTGGGTGGGAACATCTTCCACCCATTTGGAACATGACCCTGTTGCCCTAGGTCTTCCCAGCTGGTTGGTTTGTAGTTCTCTGGGCTGCCGGTGAGTGGGTGGTAGATCCCAAGAACTTGAGCCACCTCATCTTTTCTACTTGGCATAGATGGAAGGCCCAGGGTCACCCCTTCAGCAGGGCTGTGTGTGTGCTTCCGTTAGATAGAAAGGGACGGCCATCTGTGCACTGGAGTCTACTCCCCCCCGCCTCCCGGACACAAAAAGCAGCCTGGTGTGGCACCACCCATCACCACCACACACCGCCGTTGGTGCAGCCGTACGGATTCCCTCTCAGACTTTTCCCCCTCTTGTATTTGGCAGGCCCACGCCCAAGTGGACAGCGGAGAAAGAGGCTGGTTCTGAAGCTCAGTCAAAAGGATGCTCTGCAAGCCCTCTTTCAACAGAACCCCTACCCTGGCATCAAGGCCCGAGAGAGCCTGGCCCGAAACCTGGGCATTCCCGAAAGCAGAATTCAGGTAAATATCAGTCTCGGGATTCCTGTTCTCTCGGGTTCCGTGTCCAGATGCCACCCGGCCCGAGCCGTGTGAGTCCCAATTCCAGGTCGGGGAGCTGGCTGCCGAGACTTAGCCGGGCTTCGTCTCTCGTGCGTTGGGAGGGAACCAAAGATAAGCCATCCAGCCTCAGGGAAAAGGGGTGTCCTCTAGCGAGCCTCTGTGCTGAAGGGTTTGTACGTGGTTTCCGAGCCCAATATGCAATTGGCTACAGACACTTCGTGGTGGGGTGCACGCTATGGAGAGGAGCCGTCTCCTCCCCTTGGTGCTCCTGGTCTGGGTGCTGGAGGCAAGCCTGGAATCCACTCCCGGCTAAGAATGGCTGTCCCTTGGGAGAACAGGGCCAGAGGGAGCTGAGTGGCCCTTGGTCCTACAGGAGGTCAGGAATCAAAGCCGAGGGAAAGAGGGTGCGTGAGGCTGCTTGTGCCAGGGGGTTCGGTCCTTTCTGGCTCACCTCCGTGGCACTAGCGGTGCTAAAGCTTCCTCTCTATTCACCTGGGAGAGGAGTCCTGAAAGGGGAGAACCTTAGGAGCAGGAGCACTGTGCATGCATCCTTTCAAGGGGCACTAAGATGCGTAAGCTTCCCTTACTGAACTGACTTGCTGGCTCAACAACTACCCACAGAGACTTATCTGGATGCCCTTAACTTTTACCGTAGACATCCAATATAGATAAAATTTAGTACATTGCTTAAAATTTCCTGAATTTTCAGAATGGAACCTTCTTCTTTCCCTTCACATTGACTGACATTTTTCTTCGTGAAAACTCTTTCAGTGTATATGCACCCCAGCTGTTTTCTCTAAGATATCACACTCATCTCTTCCTTAATTTTGGTAATACCCCTACCATATATGCATTATTCCACTCCTAGCATCATTTTTTTCTGCAGCTTCATTTCATTCCCATAATCTTTCCCCTACCCCTGCCCTTAAGCATGACTTGAATTTCTTCTTCCATATATTTTTTATGCAGAATTTTTCCTCAGTCCCCTGCAGGTTTATGATTCAGTCATCTCTCAATTTCCTTCTTAATGAAATCATTTCTCCTCTCCTAAATTTTATACTTGAATTTTTGTATCTCATTTTTCTTAACTTTTGTCTGTTAGTAAAGGGGCTGTGGAATTGTGGGCACACACACACTACACATAACTGTCAGGTCCCCTAATCTCTTACCACGCTAGACTATGAGGAATTAGTGAGGGAAGTATAAATACAGGTCATTTTGGAGTTGTGCATCACATCCTGTCACAGAATGCCAAGCAATTTTTTATACCCTCTATTCACTCAACTGGCATGTACAGAAATCATTGGCATCTATAATAAGAGATGATGTCACAGGCTGAGACATGTTGCACCATTCTATGCCCAGCCTGTGCCTTTATCTTATTGAGAGGGGCCATGGGACATTGGGATATTGTAACCAGGAAGTAGTCTCCAAATTACCAGGCCTTACTACTTTCCTGCTTAACCATTCCACATGCTCTGCAAACATGACTACAAGACACCTCAAACAATGGACAGCAGAAACCCCTAAATCTTGGCTGGATCTGTGTTGTATTGTAGAGTAGCCACAACCCAAGGGAAGATGCAGAGACATTCTGGCATCACTGCTGGACACATACACCCCAAGATGCAGCCGAGCACAACTTGGCATCATCTCAGCCTATTCAGACAGGACTAAGCCAATGTTGGTAGAAGGCATGGACCCCTGGATGCACTCTACAGCACATATGTTCACATGACCATACCATTCTTACAAGCGATCATCTCTCTCCTTTAATTATGCAGCACCCTGTGTCCTTGGCACCAAAACCGTTACCTACTCAACACATACATCAAGCAGGTGGCAATGCCAGGATGAGGGGAAATTCCATGTCTGCACTTAGGTGGCTGAGGTTCCGATGTTACTGTGGGCACTTTCACTTCATTACTCTGTGGAGACACACACTCGACCAGAGGGTTGATTGTCAAGCAACAGACAGGAAAGGAATCCAGGGCCACTCATGCCTTTGAGATGTCAATAAATTGATGTCTCCTGAAATTCACAGTAAGTCTCACAAGAAGCTGAGATCCTCATTGACAGGCATGATTCATCTCTGTGTATGAAGTGGTATTGGTGTTGAAGTTCCCTCTCATAGTGGGGAGGCAAGCCCCTGCATAGCACATCCCCTGGAGTTGTCTGTGGCCAGCAAAATCAGACAAAATGAGGCTAGAGGTCAGAAGATTTTATAATAGCATACACCTTGGCCTCATGAGTCCCATTGTGCTAGACCACTCTAACCCCAAGCCAGAAGAGTTTTTCTCAAGGTTGTTTAAACTTCTACACCCAGGAATCACTTAGTACCAGAAAAGCTTTAGAGGAAAGGCACAGGGTGTTGGTACAGCTTCAAACTTATCACAGACTACCATGCTCCACCCACAGCTGCCCAAGGGAAACAGACCTCAGCACTGCAGGCCTGGGGCAGTGTCAACGGGGCACTGGCCAACCATCATGTAGTTCCTCCACTGATGCTACTCAAACCCTCTAGCACCCTGACACTGTTTTTCTCCCAACCCCCAGCCCTCCCTGCATGCATCCCTAGGTCTTACCACAGAGTGACATCTAAGACAAGTGAGGTACAATTGGGCATGGCACAGGGAGAAATAAAGTCAGATAGGGACAGGCCTGGGGCTTAGCAGAGAGATGCATAAAGGGGTGCAAGATCAGAGCAGAAAACAAGGTAGAAGGTCCAGTTTGGGTTCCAGGAAGCAGCTGCAAGCAACAGTGGGCCCATGACAACCTAGGCCCTGAGGGTCCACCACCACCTGAACACACATCCCAAGAAGGGCCAAAGGTTCTGCACATGAATTCACAATCTGGTGAGGGCAAATGGGCCAGTGATGAAGGAAAAGGGAACACGGCCCCCAAACCCTCAATCCACCTCCTAAGAGTCAGGGTGGGAATGGGAGCAACATGTCATTATGGACATGGTCACCTTGGATGTCTAAGATGGGCATCTAGGAGGAGCATGGGGGAGACCAGAAGAGGAAGCAAGGAGCCTTCCCTCAGTCCCTTGACACCATCTCATTTTTCCCTCCCTTTCAGAAGAATGTTAACCACCACAGAGTTATGCAGACACAGCCCCCATGCCTCTGGACACCTCCCTCCCTCTCTCCTATTTGACACCTCACTAGTGGAGGCTTACAAGCAGCCCAGGTCATCGCTAACACCAACCATGCTCTGTTGTTAAAGATCCCTCCACAGGTTCACCTATAGAAAATGTTTGCTTTTATTCCTCTAAATGACATTCAACATTTTTATCAGAGACCCACCAGGGTCATGGGCCAAAACCAGTTGGGCTGATGCAAGGTCCTCATCAAGCCACTCAATTGTTAGTAGCAATAGGGGGTGTATACAAGAGACAAGAACTGAAGACAAGCTTACGACCACAATTGGGAATTCCTTGTTCATCAGGAAAAACTGAAATCCCCAATACCAATCAAAATGGGATTCAAAAATTTACATAGACTTGCTGCCATATGCTAGGCACACACTAAGCCATTCAATGAAGCATACCTGCAAGCCCACATATATAAGGGGGGCATTGCTGATCTATTATTGATCTATCTTAGGGGCCTAATACCACTTGTCCATCTAAGTGGTTGGGAAACAGGAATACTTGTGGGTCACATAACTAGTTAGCATGCCAGTCCATTCATTGTCAAAATTAACAAATGGCTCCACCAACTAAGAATGACCGTACACCATCACCCATGGCATGAAGGCAGAGCTGTTGGTTTGTCAATCCTGTCGATGTCTGGACCAATGGAGGTATCCCATGCTGAGTCAAATTAAGCCACAGGCTCCCGTTCCTGGTGGTGCCCTTCCATCAGTTCCTTTAAAGTTTCAGCTTTGCAATCATACTCCCTGTGGAACCCAGACTTTGGTTTCCCACAAGCAGCTCAGTGGGTCACGGGAATGTTATCACAGTTCCAATTGGCATCATTTATGGTCATAATTACACTATCCAATTGTCTTAGAATCAACTTTCATTCTTCATTAATGAAAATATTCTTGGCAAATGTTCTTATTCTGGTCCAGCTTCCAGCAGTCCAAAATTTTCACCTCTAGTGGTGCCATACAAATGCCCCTGGCAGTCTCTCTTAATCATGACCTCACTTCCAAAAACCAACCTCACAGAACCAAGGTTAGAGTTCAAAACAGGCCTGAGCTGTCTGGATACTATAGCTGGGGATGATGGAATAGGATTTTCCAAAGTAAACACTTTAGGCCCCACAGATACACTGTTGGAGCTAGAATTCCCGTGGCTGCTGGCACCACACTTTTCTTCCAATGGATCCTCAGAAAAATATTTTAAGTGTAATCATTCCATTTACAGGGCCTCAAAAGTTTCCTGTATTATTTTTGTTACTCCTTTTTTGGGTTGGAAGTGAGTAATTTGCACACCTGCTGCCTTCCTTGGATGTAGTACCCATTCCTCAGCCTCCCTTTCAGGAATCAAGCCCTGATTTCCCAGCATCCATCACCCGTGGTCACCAAAGTAGGCACAACACATAGCACTGAAATTTGACAAGGAAGCTTGTTGAATGGGGTCATTGCCAATATTGGGGCATGTTATCTGGGATCAACAAAGACACTGGTGCTCACCTCTGACCAAGAGGAAGATGATTTGTCCAGGTGGGTTTTGATTTGATAAATGCTCACATCTACCCCACAAACAAATGGGGCTAGTGCTTATTATGATGTATTATATCTACAATTACCAGTTATTCAAACAGGAAAGGAGCAAGCAACCAAAGGAACCAAAATTGATTTAATGAGCCATTCACAATTTCACTGTACCAGCTGGGTGTACGTAAACATCCATGGCTTAATCTTTGAGACAAGCATATGTTACGGGCAAGATCAGGTAGACAAGCACATGCTCCAAAAAGCCAGATCACAAGAGCTGGCTCACAATCACAGGGCATTCACACCAAGAGCAAGGAATGGGCAATGCAGCAGCACCACCAACATACAGAAGTGGAGGGGCAAACACCAGAGCCTGCCTACCCACATGCCCAGAGCAAGGATGACTGGATAGACAGAAAGATGGGAGAGGTGACTAGGCAAGGCAGGCATCAAGGATAGGTGCTGGAATGGTGGTTTCAAAAGGGGATCATGTGCTGCCAAACAGGACCTGATACTCTCAAGAATACCTTGATATGTCAGTCACCAGGACATGGCACCAGGTCTCACTGCCAGAGGTCTCCAGTACGGGAGCAGTCCCGTTGCATCAAGGACTTCTTTGGTCCCCAGGACCCCTCACAGGGCTTGCAAGCACCAACACCACACAGCCACAGCCCGCCCATGAGACTTCTTGCCCACACATTGATGATCATTGATCATTGGCCCCTTATGTACCTGCTGCTGCTGAATCCATCATTGGATCCAAGAATATTTCACCTAGGGGTGACTCACACAAAGAAAGGACACTTCAGAGAGCAGATTGTACAGATTTCTGTTTGGACAGAAGACCAACAACAGTAAAGGATAGCCCACAGGGTGAGGGCCATGAAGAAAGGACACAGGCACTGTCCAGAGTAGGAAGAGCTCAGATGCAATTGGGCCACCAGGAAAAAACAAGCACAGGATCCATTTACCACAGACAAAAGGGCAATCCAACAGTGTCCAGAATGCCAGGCAACCTCAGTCTCCCATAAGCCTCCTGTTACCCACCCCTCAGCCCTCCACCAGGCTCCCGCTTGATGGCCACTTGCCATGGGGTGGCCACCAACATAATCCATTCACCCAAATCTGTGTATGCATCTGCTCTGCACTCACATCCAGATGATATTCTTAATCGAGACCGTGTGACCCACACCCACATGCTACCACAGGGTGTGACTAAGGACAGGAGCAGGCAGGACGCATAAATTGTGCTGCACTGGACATTGGCCCAGTAGTATCCCTCCCCTGGGGAGGAAGGCACAGGCCATGGTAGACAAAGGGAAGCTCTTGGCCCTTAACACAAGGCCAGTTCACCCCTCACAGGAAGCTCTGTCCACAGGCTGTGGCAGTTACACCAGCAGCTACTGCATACTTTGAAGGTCCAGTAGCTGGGAGTTCAATATCCCAAATTTCGGATCTTAGAGAACATTTTCTCACTGTGGACATGCTCTCCCCACCTATTGTAATCTCCACATCAGGCCCACAGAAGCACTTCAATAATGGCAAGTTCTAGGGGGTCCAGGGATTTTGTGATGTGGGTAAGTTGAGCATTCAGAGTGAAGGCTTGGAACACCTGTGCTGCCTCAGGCTTGTCCATTTGCCTTACCAGGAGGATTTTCTTCACCTTTGAGGTCCCCCTCACATTGTCTTGCCCACCACTATTGCTCATACATCATATGCACAATGGTAAGAAAAGGGAACTCATGTTATGAACCTGGCCAAGTCAATCTAAGCATTCAATGAAAACAACCATAAAGAGGCAGCTGTCCCATAAGGGGAATATGTGTGCCTACATTATCATTTCAACCCCCAATAAATCTGCTCACAGGATGTAGCAGCACAGTGGAGACCCAAGGGGCTCACTGGGAACATGAGATGCCATCACTGCTCAGCATTGGGCACATGAGGGATGACCTAGATCACTCCAGGGGCCCCACAGAAGGCCATATGGGACACATTTATACAGCACAGAGCACAGCAAGGTGGCTTTCCCCATGGCAGGGAGGGTTACTCATGAATCATGCCAGGAAAATGAGGCAAGAGTACCCTATAGGGGACTCCAGTGACACAAAGACAGAGGGGTTAGAAGAGCATGATCAGGCCAGATTCCACACTCCATCCATCACTAAGAGATGAGATTCGTGGGCAAAACAATGGCCAATATTTCATGAACATCCATCCTTTCTCTGGCATGGCTTAGACCCAACAGAACACATCAACACCCTGATCAATGCAGATATGGGAAAGCCCTGAGGGGAGTCTGGCTAAAACAATCTACTTCAGCTTTGCCAACACCTTTCTCTCAGAAGGCAGTAGCCAACAACCTGGGGATAATTACACCTGAAATGAGGTGCAGAGAACACAAAATGTGGCTGTCACAGACACAAGTAGGTGCCTATGGTGAAAAGCACGGAGGATATGGCAGCCACACTGCATGACCCCACTGCCTTGGGCAATCAGAGATGGCACCATGGATTGGGTCAATTGGGAATACACACAAGAGTAGCTCGACAGGACCAGGAAGGAAGCTGGAAAAAAAAAGTTGGATGTCAGACTGTGGTCAATCCACGCGGCCTTCTAAATGCCTGAGCTCATCGCAGGGCAAGGCTCCTGGTGGCCCATGCTGCCCTGAGGCATCAGCCTACGATATAGCTCCCTGCTTAGTAAGGAAGGGCCCAGCAAGGTAGCGCCCAGCAAGGTACTGCATGACTATAACCTGGCAGGCAAACCAGAGGTGGGGGGAAGCTAGGAAGATATTGGCAGGCGGATGCTGCAAAGGGGATGTAATCTCCACACAATTCTTGGATGGAGGACATTCCACCGAGATGCCAGGGATGCTGGGTGCCTGGGCCACCAGCACGGCCTACCCAGAGCCAGAATGGCAGGAGTGAGATCCAGGGCTCCTCTGGGCTCCTGGAGGGAGAAAGGAGAGGAGGGAGGGAGGGAAGCAGGACTGGCAAACGCTCTCAGACCACAATGCAGGAATTGGTTTTGATTCCATATTTCTGAATGGAGGTCTTTTAAAAGCAGACACGCAAAGCCTAGAAGCTAGAAAAGAATGAATGACTACTCTTGACCCCATACAAGTGTAAATAAAAATATAGATCTGCATAGACAACGAAAATATCTAAAGACAAAAAATGGGTTTGTGTGGGACACTGGGGAAAACGCACTTGCCATCATGAGAACATGGATTTCAGCGTGACTTACCACATAACAGGAAAAAAATGTGTGTGGGGTAGTTAATAGTTACCTACTAAATAAATTGAGTTCCATTACATCTATACAATGCAACACTATATGTGTATGTGTATTTGAAATATGCTAAATGTTGATGACAAGTTGTAGTCCAACCCAAAACAAACAAACTACCAACAGTAAATCAAGTTGTAGAACTTCCTTAGTCTGGCATTTAAAACAATAAAAATTGAAAAAGTACACACATACACAGTAAGTGGTTCCTATCCAAAACTGACCAGGAATGGAAACTCACCCTCCAAAAGTAGGTGAAAAATAAATAAATAAATAAACAGAAGACCTCAACAGACCTAAACCTCACAGCTCAGGAAAACAGGAATTCAAACGGCTCACACATACCATCTCACTTGTCACACCATCTACAAAAAATAAACTCAACAGAGGTCGAAGACTTCACCGTGAGATTGGAGATGGTCTAATTCCTAGAAGAAAACACAAATAGTATTACTGTGTGCTCTTTGACATCAGTCTTAGCGAGATTTTATTTGGATCTGTCTCCTAAGGCAAGGAAAACAAAACCCAGAATAAACCCATGGGACTCCATCCACCTGAGAAGCTGTGGCAACATGAGGAAAACCATCTATGAAACAAAAAGGCAGTCTGCTGAGTGGAAGAGGAGAATTGCAAAAGAACTATCCAATAAAGTGTTCATATCCAAAATAGATCAAGAATACACAATTCAACTTCCAAAAAAGAACAAATAATCCGATGGAAAAAATAGGCAGGAGACATGAATAAACTTTTTTTGTTTTCATAAAAGACATACAGATGGCCTATGGGCACACGAAAAGATGCTCAACATCACTCATCATTGGGGAGATGCACATTAAAAGCATTGTGAGATATCACATCACACTTGACAGAATGTCTATCCTACAAAAGACAACAAATAATGGGCTTGGTGGGTGAAGAAGTGGAAAAAAGAGGCACACTTGTGCACCTCTGACTGGAACGTCCATTGATACAGTCACTATGGAAAACATTAGGTCCTTTAAAACACTCAAATGAAAACAACCTCACAATCCAGCAAGTCCACTTCTGGATATTTTTTCAAAGAAAACAAAAACATAAAAAGATATAGGCACCCATATATTCACAGCAGCCTTATTGACAATAACCAAGATAAACAAGCCACCTAAGTGTCCATGAGTAGATGAATGGATAAAGAAAAAAAAGGAAGCTAATGATTATGCAGCTTTGCCTCCAGATCTCCCTTACAGAAGAGATGTCAATTATATTCCTTTTAGTTTTTACTAAGGAAAACAAGATTATGTGAGTCCGACTACCTGCCAGCTTCTACTTTTAGTCCAATGTATTAGCAAATAATTAGACAAAGTGAAAAAAATATGTGAAAGCTGTTCTTGGAAATGCCATTGGCACATTTACCTAGATGCTAATAACCTCCTAAACTCTCAATTATTTTGTACATAAACAATAAATATCTAGGTAGTTTCATAAAATCAAGCACCAACATTCTAAATGATCACAACTAGATATTTGACACAATTATACACAATCTTCAATTTGCAGGGTAGTTCAGGACCATAATATGACTGTGAAATCTTAAGTTGAAAAAAGTAATCTTGTTAATCAATGAGAAAAGTACAATTGTTCAATGACACTCAAAGATTTGATGAAAACATTAAACACCCTTACTTGCAAATAAAAAATGTATAAAATACCAAAATATGAAAAATATTTATTATACTGTAACTGAAGACATTAAAATTAAAGCATCTTACTAATTTTTTTAAATCATGCTAACTGTGGTTTGAATAAAACTTGCCTTATTTGCATGATATCATTTTTATGTCTTGATGACAGTCATATTCTTTCTAAGTTCAGACCAGCTTCCAACATCTTACCTTTTGTACATTCAACGTCCTGAAAAATCTCTCAGAGTTCCTTGAATGTTTAAGTTTTCACCAGAATCACTTCCCTGAGATATCTTCAGCCTGTCCATGTTGTTGAGTTCTTCTGCACTCAGTTCCAGTGGCAGCACAACTACAGTTTTGCCCATGGTGGCAGTGTTTTCATATTTATGCTCAGCTGTCTCCTAACCACATACAAGTTTACTTCCAATATCATCATTTCTGTTTCTTTCCTGAAATTTTGTCTTTCTTGGGCAATTATTTCTTTTTATTTCCCATTGATGGGGGAGACAAAGTGGCAACACAAGTACATCTGGAAAATAGATGCATACTAAGCAATCACCAACAGGCTCTGAAATAGGATTGGTCATCGTTCATGATGCACATTTGTTCTTTATGTACTGACTGCAGACTGAAAAGGCAGCAGCAAACTTTCCACTTCATACAGTTACAGTTTTGACAGATGCACAGGGTGACAGGGACAAATGGTTGAATCCAGACTCATTAAGGCTGGAATTTTCGCAATACCTTCACCAGCAATTTGGAGTGCATTGCTGAACAGCCACATTTTCAGAATAAAGGTGAACCAGAAATAAGTATGCCCTTGTGAGAATTGCAAATCAATGTGGCCTATCTTTGTCCAACAATAGTACTCAGTCCCCAGAATTGGATTTAAGAGATTCCAGATTAATTGTGCCCCCTAAGGGATGAAAAGAAAGAAAGACAGAAAGAAAGAAAGACAGAAAGAAAGAAAGAAAGAAAGAAAGAAAGAAAGAAAGAAAGAAAGAAAGAAAGAAAGAAAGAAAGAAAGAAAGAAAGAAAGAGAAGAAGAAAAAACACACAAATTTTAGCCCTCAAATTATTTCCACAAGCAATTTTGTATAAAAAAAATGTAGCTTATCATCAACTATAACTAAACCAATGAGGAGACCTGACAACAGAAAAATCAGAAGAAACAGCCAATACTAGAACCACACAAGCAATGGTTCAGTTGTTGGAATTACTAGGTAAAAATTACTACCTGAGATTCCAGATCCTGGTTAAACACTTATGTGAAATGGACTAAATATCAGTTTTATTGCCCTCTGGATTCTTATATTGAAGCCCTAATCCTCAGGGTGATGGTGTTTGGGAGAAGAATCTTTGAGAGGCAATTAGGTTTAGATGTTGCTATGAGAATGGAGCCTCTGTGAGGAAATTAATGAGGAAGAGAAAGAAATGGAAGAGCTGAGAGCTCTCATTTCCTCTCTTCCATGTGAGGAAAGAGCGAGAATATGACTGTCAATGAACCAGGAAGCAGCTCTCACTGGGAACTGAATCTGTAGCATCTTTATCTTGCACTTCCAGCCTCCAGAATTGTGAAAATAAATGTTTCCTGCTTAAAACAATCAGTCTAAAATATTCTGTTATAACAACAAGAATGGACAAATTAAACTTATGGAACAGTTTAGGCCTGATACCAAGTAATTACAAAGGCTGTTATCTTACAGGCCTCTTGGGGGAAGCTCTCCCGCCAGATGCCCTGTTGTTGACACACTTCAGTCTCTGAAGGGAGTTATAGTCAAGGATTCATGCATCACTGCTCATGCATGCTCTTCTCATATTTTTATCTCAAGCCCTGACACCTCCATTCATAGGTCTCTTTCTCTGTGGCCTTGCACAGAGATCTCCCTCAGGCATTTCTCCTGAGGCCTCCTTATGAGGGAGGAAAAAGGAAAACTTAAAGACTTTGTTTTGCTGATTCTGACTCAGTACCTCGTAATTTTTCACTCCTAGCCATTTTGCCTCAGCCTCTCCCTTAGCCTACTGTCTAACAAACTGCTGTGATATTTTGTCTGGGGCCTCCCTCCACACTGAGATGAACCTCATATCTGTGCTGATCCACATGAACCTCAAGTGTGCTACTCTGTGGGGGAAAATAAAATTGAGGGAGTTGGTGTTTTCCCCAGTTCTGTACTATTGATTACATATTGCAGTATGTGATTAAAGGATTAACGCTCATTTTTGTCTTCTTGTTTTAGGTGGCTATTCTGACACCTGGCAGTTCAATTCTCTCGCCCAGCTCAGTTGACCTCCTGAAACTAATTTGATGCAAGTATACTTACTAGATTTGGGGAGATAAAAAGCAAGTTTAAATATTTTGGCAAAGAAGTGGAACATATCTTTAAAATAATAAATAAATTTTTTGAAAAAGAAAACAAATTTTTAAAAACATGAGAAGTAAATAACATCAAGATGTCAATGGATGTGTTTGAAAATGCACATCTTAAAGACAAATAACCAAAAACATACTGAACAGAATAAATAGTAGAAAAGAAATTCAGAATAAAGCCTGTAGAGGCAAAAAGAGAGTCATCAAGTGAGAGAAAATGAGAGACCATTAAAATACAATTTAAAAAACTCTAAAATGCATTTGATTAGAATCACAGAAGTTAAAGAGGGAAATGGACAGAAGCAATACTTGAATTGAAAAGAGCTAAGACCTTTAAGAGAGCAGCCAAGATAGTGGAATGGAAGTGATGCAGGAAAAATGGATGTGGGCTATGATTAAGGCCATGTCCCATGTCTCAGTTGATCCCTTAGAAAGTTCCCCACTGCGTGTGGGTCTTTGGCATCACATAGGAAATTAACTCAGAGTGAGCCACAGTTCAGGAAAGGTAGATTTATTTAAAGAGATACATACTGCATAAAGTGTAGGCTGTTTCAGAAGGCAAAAGAATGGCTAGGAGGTTTTGGGGTTAGGTGCTCAGGTTAAAGTAAAAGTAGACACACACCCTAAAGACAGAGTGTGGACCATTTTCAAAGAGAGAGGCGGCCACATGGCATGGTGATGCCAGATTTTATGGGCTTCTTAGCTTCACATGCCTACAAGTGAGAGGACTATTCCATATACACTGGGGAAGGGGCTGGGAATCCCAGGAAATGGGCCACTGCCCACGGTTTGACTTTGTGTGGTTAGAGTTGGGACTGTCATGGCACCTATGGGCATGTTATTTACAATGAACATATAGTGAAGCTCCAAGTCTAATAGAGGCTATGCTTCCTGATATCATAATCCTCAAGGCCTACTTGGAGTTGTATCCTCCACAGTTTTGGGGTTAATTGTTTTCATTTTTTCAATGGCTGTGCACTGCCCCCTTTCCTCCTGTCTCAGAAGGACTGTCTTAGCTGACCTTCTCCCAAGAAAACACCAAGAGAGACATCCATGGACCCACCTAATTACCCAGAACACTTGCTTAACTTTGACAGAACATCACCTTTTTCAACTGACAAAATTCATCACAAATCTGGTAAAAGTAAATGAAAAAAGAAAGAATAAAAAGGAAATTAGTGCAGTACCTGTCCCTCTGTGAGGGAGCACCAAGGAAGTAATATTGCTCCTAAGCTGAGTCTCCCCAAACCCAGTGGAGATGTCAGTAGGACAGAGGGGAACCTCCAAAGCTCTGATTTGTATAGAACAGCCCATGACCCACAGAACTAAGTGAAACAGGCACAAAGGGTCCATATGACCTTCAGCTCTAGATGTGAAATGGCAGGTGTGGGATGGGACAGGCTGCCCAAGCAGGCAGAGGACTGGGGCCTATTGTACAGAGGCAAATTCAGGGGACTGGAGTGTACTGTGCTCTGTGGCTGGGAGAGTATATAGAACAGAACAGACTGAATCCCCTGTAAAATAAAATTTAAATAAAAAGCAAAGCTAACTGCTAATTTGTATTGGGTAGAGAGGTGCTGTAGCCTTTGTCTCTGCAGACTCATGGCACCATTGCTGGCTCATTCTCAGGAGAAGACAGGTGGCACTCAGCCACAGCCAATATATTTCCCTGTTCTCACCTCCCAGGCAGTGTGTGGGTTGAAACCTGAACCTGTACCCAGGGCCTCTGCAATCTTATAGAGAAGACTGAGATTTATTTACAGCTCCAGGCAGTGGGGAACATTCTGCTCCAGTGCCTTTGTGGACTCATAACTGTAAGACAACTGAGCAAGGAGCAGTAATTTGCCACACATCTGGGGCATAAGGACTAGTGTGGCCATTTTCTGGTAGTCTGTCTACTGGAAATGTACTTGGCTCTGGGAATGGCACTGGCAGGGGCGCTATTGGCCCACATATCATGCTTGGAGGCAGTAGTGAAAGCGGCCCAGAATGAGGCTGTGACCTGAAGGCTTGATCGAAGGGCCTCTGTCACAACACAGTGGAGTTTGAGTTCACGCAGTAGTGTGAGGACAGGAGCCATGACAATGATAGAACAAAAGAAGGACCTGCTTGATAGAACGAGCAGGCTCTGACCACCGCAACCCCAGCCACAACCCCAACCAAAGTCAGAAGTCACAAAGGGAAGACTTGGTAACCAACCACGCTTAAAGAAGGCCTCACATCAAAATTATTAAGATCACACAGTCTATGTGGAACTACATTCTCATATTTTTTATTTCTTTGTTCTTTTTAATTTTCATTTTTTTTATTCTTTAGGATTTTCAGTTCTTAAACTCATAAAATTTTATTTTCTTCTTTTTAAATTGTTTTCCTTACTTTCAATTTGTTTCTGTTTTATTTTTTGCTTAGTTCTATCATTTATAGTATTCTGTTCTTAAATATTTTTCCTTTTATATTTTAAATTGTCTTTTATTTTAATTTTTTTCATTCTAATTTTTAATTTTAATTTCTCTTTTAAATCTTTCCCATTTTTAAACTTTATATTTTTTAATTAAAAAGAAGTTTGTGGTTTTGTTTTGTTTACTGCTTTTTGTTTTCTGTTTGTTTATTTTTAGTTTAGTTTGGCATCCTCTTTATAAATAAATAAATCCCTTCAGGACCACAATAGATAACTGATATTCTCTAATCCATAGTGCGAAAGAGATATGAGTAAAGTTAAGAAGCAGAGGAACCACTCCCAATTAAAAGAACAACAGAAATCCCCTGAAAGAATGATCAATGAAATAGACCTTGACAGTCTACTAGATCATGATTTCAAAAGGGATTGATCAATGCACTGAAGGAACTAATATAGATTGTGAGTAGAGACAGAGAATACTTCAAAAAGAAAATTGAAACTATAAAGAGGAGCCAATTAAAAACAGAAAATTCAATGACAGAGATAAAACCTAGGCTAAAGGCTGTCAAAAGCCAATTAGACAATGCAGAGGAATGGATAAATGGCTTAGAAGACAGGATAACAAAAGTCACCCAATCAAAACAGCAGACATAAAGACAAATAAAAACCAATGAAAACACTGTAAGGGTACTATGGAATTATAAAAAGCATGCCAACATATGCCATAATAGGTGTCCTAGAAGGAGAAGGAGTGATGGAGAATGAAAAGGTATCTGATGAAAACATGAATGAAAATTTCCAAAACCTAAAGAAGGAATCAGATTTCCAAGTACAAGAAGCACAGAGGGTCCCAAACAAGAAGTACCCAAAACAGACCCACAGCAAGACATATTATAATCAGGATAGCCAGGGTTAAGGATAAAGTAATGATTCTAAAGGAAGCAAGAGAAAAAAAAAAAGAGAGAAGGGAACCCCCATAAGGCTTTCAGCTGATTTCTCTGCACAAACAGTGCAGGCCAGAGGGAGTGGCAATATATATTCAAAGTCTTGGATGAGGGAAATCTGCAACCTATGATACACTATTTAGCAAGATTATAATTTAGACTAGAAGGAGAGGTTAAGAAATTCACAGACTTTCAAAAACTAAAAGAATTCAGTAAAACTAAACCTAGGCTAAAACAAGTATTGAAAGATCTTCTCTAAACAGGAAAGAAGCAGGATGCTATAGAAAGAAGAAAACCATAACTGGAAAGGTGATAACCACAATGAGTTACAACAGAATAAACATGAAGATATAAAAGAGACCATCAGAATCATTAAGGATGAGAGAGAGTAGAAAGAAAATATAGATTTCTCTCTCTCTCTTTTTTTCTTTTTAGAATGGACTTGGACCTATATGACTATCAGTTTAAAGTAAACAGATAGAGTAATAGGCTAATATACTTAAAAAACAGAGTAACCACAAGTCAAAAGCTTACAATAGAGTCACAAAAACCAAAAAGAAATCAAGATAATACAAAGGAAAATTACCAAACCACAAAAAGGAAAAGAAAATAATAGGAACAAAAAGGAAATACAAAAGCAACTGGAAAACTTAGTTCAAAACGGTGATAAACACACATCTGTCAATAATTATCATAAATGCCAATGGACTAAGTGCTCAGATCAAGAGACATAGAGTGGCATACTGGATAATGAAACAAGAACCTATAATATGCTGCATACCAGAGACTCACTTTAGGGAGAATAACACACATAGATTGAAAGTGAGAGGATAGAAAAAGATATTTTATGCAAATGGAAATGGTAACAAAGCAAGAGTAGCAATACTGGTAGCAGACAAAATAAACTTTAAAACAAAGGCCATAAAGAAAGATAAAGGACACTATTTAATGATTAAAGCAACAATACAAGATGAAGATATTACACTCATTAGCATATATGCACTCAATGTAGGAGCACCTAAATACATAAAGCAAATACTAACAGATATAAAGAGAGAATCTGATGGGGGCAAAATCATAGTAAGAGAAATTAACAACCATTAACATCATTGGACAGATCTTCAAGACACAAAACTAATAAAGCAGCAGAGATATTGAATGATACAATAGAACTATTGGACTTAGTTGGTATTTTCAGAACACTACATCAGCCCAAAATTGAATATACATTCTTTCAAGTGCACATAAAACATTTTCTAGGATAGATCATGTTCTCAGGCACAAAAGAAGCCTCAGCAAATTTAAGAGGATTGAAACTATTTCAATTACCTTTTTCTGACCACAATGCCATGTAACTAGATATCAACCACAGAAAACAAAGGAGAAAACAACTGACAGCATGGAGATTAAACCACATGCTACTAAAAGGACAATGGGTCAATGGAAAACAGAAAGAAGAAACTAAAAAATAAAACAGACAACAATGAAAACACAACAATATTAGATCTATGGCATGCAGCCAAAGCACACCTAAGAGGGAAGTTCATAGCAATACTGGATTTTATCAAATAAACAAACTAACCTCCCATCTAAAACCTTAGAAAAAGAAGAGTAAACAAAACCAAAAGTCAGCAGAAGGAAGGAAAAAATAAAGATCAGGGAGGAAATAAATAAAATAGTGCTTTAAAGAAAAACAATGGAAAAGATCAATCAAAACAAGAGCTGTTTTTTTGAAAGAGAAAACAGAATTGATAAACATCTGGCCAGGCTCACCAACAAGGAAAGGAGAGAGAACACAAACAAAAAAAGAAAGGAAAATGGAGAAATTACAACCAATACTACAGAAATATAAAATATCATAAAAGAATGCTATGAACAACTATATGGGGAAAAAATGGATAACATTGAAGAAATGGACAAGTTTCTGAAGTCATTCAGTCCACCAAGAATGAATCAAGAAGAAATTGACTATTTGACTCAAAGTAGAATTAGCAATAAAAAAAAAAAAAAATTCCCTGCAAACAAAAGTACAGGACAAGATGGCTTCACTGAGAATTTCTACCAAACATACAAAGAGGAACTCATACAGATCCTTCTCAAATTCTTCCAAAAGATTCAAAAGGTGGAAGTAATCCCAAATTCATTCTATGAAGCCACCATCACCCTGA
This sequence comes from Camelus ferus, assembly GCF_009834535.1. Taxonomy (NCBI): domain Eukaryota; kingdom Metazoa; phylum Chordata; class Mammalia; order Artiodactyla; family Camelidae; genus Camelus; species Camelus ferus. The sequence continues at coordinate 562,788 of NC_045712.1, read as the reverse complement.
TAACAAAACCAAAGGCACTACCAAGAAAGAAAATTAAAGGCCATATCACTGATGAAAATTGATGCAAAAATCCTCAACAAAATATTAGCAAACAGAATCCAACAGCACATTAAAAAATTCATACACCATTATTAAGTTCGATTCATCCGAGGAACACAAGGATGGTTCAACATATGCAAATCAATCAATGTGATACAACACACCCACAAAAGAAAGGACAAAACCACATGATCATTTCGATAGATGCAGAAAAAGCACTTTATATAATTCAAATCCAATTTATGACAAAAAAAAAACCCTTACTAAAGTGGGTATAGAGGAAATATTAATCAACATATTAAAATCTATATATGACAAATCTACAGCCAGCATACTGCTCCATGGTGAAAAACTGAAAGCCTTTCCTCAGAAATCTGGGACAAGACAAAGTTGTCTACACTCACTTCTATCCAACATACTCTTCGAAGTCCTAGCCACAGCAATCAGGCAAGAAAAAGAAATAAAAAGCATCCAAATCTGAAAAGAAGGGTTAAAACTGTCAGTATATGCAGATGACATGATACTCTATATAGAAAACACTAAAAGCTCCACACAAAAACTACTAGAGTTAATAAAGAATTCGGTAAGTTAGCAGGATACTAGATTAATGTACAGAGATCAGTTGCATTTATTTACATTAATAATGACTCAACAGGAAAAGACAGTAAAAAAAAAAAAACCCGTCTTAAAATTGCATAGAAAACAATACAATGCTTAGGAATAAATCAGACCAAGGAGGTGAAATACTTATACATGAACAAATATAAAACATTAAATAAGACAATTAAAGAAGACTTAAAGGAATTGAAAGATATCCTATGCTCTTGGAATGTAAAATCAATATCATTAAAATGACCATGCTTCCTAATGCAATCTACAGATTTAATGTGATCCTTATAAAATTACTCAGGACACTTTTACAGAAATGGAATGAACAATCCTAAGATTTATATGGAATAACAAAAGACCCAGGAAATGTCAAAGCATTATTGAAGAAAAAGAATGAACCTGGAAGAATAACCCTCCCAGACTTCATACAATATTACACAGCTACCAAAATCAAAACAGCACGTTATCGACATAAAAGCAGACATATGGTTTGATGGAACAGAATGAAGAGCCCAGAAATAAATCCACTGACCTATGGTTAATTAATCTTTGACAATGGGGGAAAGAATATATCATGGAGAAAAGACAGTCTCTTCAAAAGATGGTGTTGATAAAATTGGATAGCAGCATGTAAATCAATGAAATTAGAATCCCTCACTCCATACACAAAAATAAACTCACAATGGCTTAAAGGCTGAAATATAGGACAAGACACAATAAATATTCTAGAAGGAAACATAGGAAAAGCATTCTCTGACATAAATTTTAGCCACATTCTTCTAGAGCAGTCCACCAAGATAATGGCAATAAAAGCAAAAATAAACAAATGGGGCCTAATTAAACATAAGCTTTTGCACAACAAAGGAAACTATAAGCAAAGCAAAAGGACAACCTATGGAATGGGGTAAAATATTTGCAAATGATATGACTGACATAGCCTTTATTTACATAATGTAAAAACAGTTCATACAGAAGAGGCCAAAGTGGTGGAGAAGTAGGACGCTCGTAGCTCACCCTCTACCACAGATACACCAAGACTCACATCAGCGGACCCACTAAGCCAACGAGAGCACCTGCAGAACTCTGACAGAACAGCGTCCTCTTCAAAAGACAAAGACGCCAAAAATCTGGTAGGAGAAAGGAAAACAAGAAAGACAAAAAGGCAAAACAGTGCGGGACCGGTCCCGCAGGGAGGGAGCGACAAAGGAGGACTGGCACTCGTTTGCTGGGTCTCTCCTCTCCAACGGAAAGGCCAGCAGGACAGAGGGGGAGCCTCTGAGGCTCGGATCTATACAGAGCAGCACTTGACCGACAGAACCAAGTTAAACAGGCACAGAGGGTCCTGCAACAACCAGCCCAGCCCGAGACCCGAGCCAGGAGTGGGTGAGCAGGGACAGACTGCCCGAGCCGGGCGGAGGATGGGGACGGCTGCACTGAGGCGGACCCGGGGGGACTGCAGGGTGCTGTGCAACGTGGATGAGTGGGTGCACAGGGCCGAACAACATGGGCCCTCCTTAAAACAGCACAGCTGATGTGCCCTGGGGGGAAGGTTGCGTACCCCCATCTCTGAAAACCCATGGAAGGTTTTTGGTGAGGAGAGGAGGGGCTCGGGTTCGGCCCCCATATCCTCCAGCGGTTGGCACCCAGGTGGGGGCGGGGGCGAAACCTGAATCCGCACCTGGGGGCTCAGCAGCCTTAAAGGCCAGACAGTCACTTGTTTGCAGCCCGAATCAGATAGGATCATTCCACCCTGGTGCCTCGCAAAATTCGTGCCACCAGAACAAACAAGCAGGTGAGTTTGGGCACGGAGCAGGGGTGGGGCTGTACCGCGGTCTTCCGCTGCCTGCCTGTGGAGCGCCGATCTGGGGTTGGAGCGCGTGGCGGAGTGGAGCTGCGGAGCGACCAGCGCTTGGAGACAGCTGGTGGCCCCCAGCCTTTCCTGCTGGAACGCTGTGCTAGGAGGGGGCGAGATCGGCTTGCTGACAGGCACTAGGATCAGCACAGACGAGGGCACAAATGAAGGGCCTTTGGAAACAGCAAGCAGAGCTCACGAAACAGGGCAAAGACACAAAGGCTTCTCATTAAGAGCACATCGTCTCCAGGAGAACACCCCTGACCCTCACTTTTTGTTAAACCTGTTTTTACATGTCGTATTTTCTATTACCTTTTCAATTTTTACTTTTTCAACAATTATCTATCCTCCAAGTTTTAATCCCTTTAAAATTTTTCTTTTAAAATAATAGTATTATTTTAAAAAGTCCACGTCATGTCATTTTTCTCTCTCTTGGATTTGATCTCCTGTTGTTGATTACACACGGGTTTCAAACACATTTTTTCCTCTTCTCTCTTATTTTAAACCTTTTTAAGAGACATCTCAACCCGATTGCTATTCTGCTTCAACTTACTCTTCAATTATTCATTACACATTATTTTCAAACTTTTTATTCTCCCCCTTTTCAAAATTCTCTATTTATCATATTTTTTATCCATTATATTTTACTACCTTTTTAATTTCTACTTTCTATACAATTGCATATGCTTCTAGTTTTAATTCTTTTTAAATTATTCTATTAAAGTAGTTATTATTTTTTAAAAAATCCACCTGATTACATTTTCCCTTCTTTTGGGTTTGATCTCCTGTTATTGATTATAAATAGGTTTCAAATATCATTTATTCATTTTTTTTCCTTTTTGTTAAGGGTTTTTGAGAAGATGTCTCAACTCCAATGCTAGTCTGATTCAAATTACTCTTCTATAATTGAATATACACGGTTTTCAAACAATTTATTCCTTCCTTCTCTTAAAATTTCCTCTTTATTTTATCTTCTTTAGCTTCTCTAATTTCTGTTACCTTTTTAATTTCTACTTTCTAAACAATTGTATATGCTTCTAGTTTTAATTCATTTTAAATTTTTCTTTTAAAGTAGTTATATTATTATTCTTAAAAACACAATCCACCAGATTTCATTTTCATTTCTTTTGGTTTTGATCTCCTGTTATTGAGTATAAATAGGTTTCAAATATCGTTTATAGATGTCTTTTCTTTTTTTTAAGGTTTTTAAAAAAGACGTCTCAACTCAAATGTTAGTCTGATTCAAATTGCAATTCTATAATTGATTATACACTGTTTTCAAACCTTTATTCCTCCCTTCTTATAAATTTCTCTTTCTCTCACTCTCACTTTAAGTTTTATTCCTACATAGGCATTAGAAAGATAAATAAATAAACTACTTTGAGACCCACAATAGATAACTGATACTCCATAAGCCACAGTGACACAGTGGTATGAACAAGATGAAGAAGCAGAGAAACCATTCCCAATTAAAAGAACAAAAGAAGTTCCCTGAAACAGTGATCAATGAAATAGACATTGATAGCCAACTAGACCAAGATTTCAAAAAAGAGGTGAACAATGTATTGAAGAAACTAACAGAGATAGTGTTTAGATATACAAAATATGTTAAAAATGAAATTGAAACTATATAGAAGAGCCAAGTACAATTGGTAAACTCATTGGCTGAGATGAGAACAGATCTAAAGGCTGTGCAAAGCAGACAAGATAATGCAGAGGAACGAATCAGTAACCTAGAAGACAGGACAACCAAAAGCACTCATTCAGAACAACTGCAAGATAAACAAACAAACAAATAACAAATGAAAGCAACATACAGGACATATGGGATAATATAAATTGTGCAAATCTTCGCATAATAGCGGTCCCAGAAGGGGAAGAAAGATCAAAGGGGATTGAAAAGGTTTTTGAAGAAATCATGAGTGAAAACTTCCCAAACTTAAAGAAGGAATCAGATATCCAAGTACAGGAGGCTCAGAGGGTCCCAAACAGGAAGAACCTAAACAGACACACACCAACACATATCATAATCAAGATGGCCAGAGTCAAGGATAAAGAAATGATCCTAAAGGCATCAAGAGAAAAGCAAACGGTGAGTTACAAGGGAACCCCCATAAGGCTCTCAGCTGATTTCTGTACACAAACACTACAGGCCAGAAGGGAATGTCAAGATATATTCAAAGACCTGAATGAAAACAGATGCAGCCTAGAATACTTCATCCAGCAAGGCTATCCTTTAGGATAGAAGGAGAAATAAAATATTTCACAGACAAGAAAAAACTACAAGAGTTTAGCAACACTGAACCCATGCTAAAAGAAATATTGAAAGGGCTATTCTAAATAGAAAAGGAGCAGAATGCTACAGAAATGAGAAACTCACAAATGGAAAGGTGATAACTCATGAATTACAAATAAAACAAACACAAAATTGTAAAAGAAGACATCAAAATCATTAGAGGCTGGGAGAGGGAAGCAAGAAAATATAGAATATTTTCTTACTTTTTAAAAAAATATTTGTTTTTGGTAGGATGGGTTCGAGATAAATTAATGGGCTAACAGACTTACAGAAAAGGGTAACCACAAGTCAAAAACTTACAAGGGAGTAACAAAAACTAAATCAAATCCATGATAATACAAAGGAAAATTACCAAACCGCAAAAGAAAGAAGAAGGGAACAAAGAGGAAATACAAATACAACTGCAAGGATAAGTTCAAAATGGCAATAAACACACATCTATCATAAATTATTGTAAATGTTAATAGACTAAATGCTCCAGTCAAAAGACATAGAGTGGAAGACTGGATAATAAACAAGAACCTTCAATATGCTGCATACAAGAGACACACTGTAGGGAGAAGGACACATATAGATTGAGAGTGAAAGGATGGAAAATGGAAAAGCCAAAAAAAAAGGTTTTGCAGTAGTGATTTCAGACAAAATAGACTTTAAAACAAAGGCCATAAAGAAAGATAAGAAGGACATTTTACAATGATTAGAAGAGTAATACAAGATGAGTATATTACATTCATTAAGATATATGCAACCTATAAGGGAGTACCTAAATACATGAAACAATTACTAAAACAGATAAAGGGGGTTATTCCTGGGAATACAATCATAGTTGGAGATTATAACTCCGCATTAACATTACTAGGCGGATCGTCCAGACAGAAAATAAATAACTCAACAGAGAAACTAAATAATACAATAGGAAAGTTATATTTCTTGGATATTTCTAGAGCATTACACCCCCCAAAAATAGGATATGCATTGTTTACAAGTGTACATGGAACGTTTTCTAGGATTGATCATGTACTTGGGCACAAAAGAAACCTCAACAATTTTAAGAAGATAGAAATTATCTCAAGCAGCTTTACTGACCACATGGCCATGAAACTAGAAATCAACAACATAGAAACAAATGAGAACAAAAGGAAAGCATGGAGATTAAACAATATGCTATTAAAAAACCAATGGGTCAATGAGGAAATCAAGGCTGAAATTAAAAAATACCTTGAGACAAATGACAATGAAAGCACAACCACACAAAATTTATGGGACACAGCAATGGCAATGCTAAGAGGGAAGTTTATAGTGAAAGAAGTCTACCTCAAAAAAGGAAAACCATCCCAAATAAACAATTTAACCCGCCAGCTAAAGGAACTAGAAAAAGAAGAAAAAAAGCCCCAAAAGACAGCAGAAGGAAGGAAATTATAAAGACCAGGGAGGAAATAAATAAAATAGAGACTAAAAATACATAGAAAAATCAATCAAACCAAAAGCTGGTTTTTTGAAAAAGCAAATAAAATCGACAAATGTCTAATCATAATCACAAAGAAGAAGGAAGAGAGAGCACAAATTACCAAAATAAGAAAGGAAAATGGAGAAATTACAACAATAAAATAGAAATACAGAATATCTTACCAGAATATTTTGAAAAACTATATGGAACCAAACTGTATAACCTAGAGGAGATGGACAGGTTTCTGGAAACATACTGTCCACCAAGACTGAATCAAGAAGAAACTGATGACTTGAACAAACCAATCACTACAAATGAAATCGAAATATCAATAAAAATCCTGCCTACAAATAAAAATCCAAGACCGGATGTCTTCACCGGGGAATTCTACCAAACATACAAAGAAGAATTCATACCAGTCCTGAAAGTCTTCCAGAACATTGAAAAGGAGAGAATACTCCCAAACTCACTCTATGAAGCCACCATCACCCTGATACCAAAACCAGAAAAACACACTACCCAAAAAGAGAATTATAGGCCAATATCACTGATGAACATAGATGCCAAAATCGTCACCAAAATATTTGTGAACAGAGTCTAACAACACATAAAAAATGTATATGTCATGATCAAGTGGGGTTCATCCCAGGGACACAAGGGTGGTTCAAGATACACAAGTCAATCAATGGAATACATCACATCAACAAGAGAAAGGACAAAAACCACATGATCACCTCAATAAATGCAGAAAAAGCATTTGATATAATTCAACACCCATTTATTATAAAAACTCACACCAAAGTGGGTACACAGGGAACATATCTCAACATCATAAAGGTTACACATAACAAACCTGCAGCCAGCCTAGTAGCCAATGGAGAAAAACTCAAAAGCTTCCCACTAAAATGCGGAACAAGACAAGGATGCCCACTATTATCACTCCTATTCAACATAGACTTGGAAGTCCTAGACACAGCAATCAGGCAAGAGAGCGAAATCAAAGGGATCCAAATTGGAAAAGAAGAGGTAAAAGTGTCACCATATGCTGATGACATGTTACTATATATAGAAAACACTTAAAAGTCCACACAAAATCTACTAGAACTGATCGAAGAGTTCAGCAAGGTAGCAGGTTACAAGATTAACGTTCAAAAATCAGTTGCATTTCTTTACACTAACAATGAATCAACAGAAAAAGAAAGTAAAGGAACAATCCCCTTTATAATAGCACCCAAAGTAATAAAATTCCTAGAAATAAATCTAAACAAGGAGGTGAAAGTATTATACACAGAAAACTATAAACAATTGATGAAAGAAATTAAAGAAGACTTTAAAAAGTGGAGATATCCCATGCTCTCGGATTGGAAGAATCAATATTGTTAAAATGGTCACACTGCCGTAGGCGATCTAGAAATTTAATGCAATCCCTATCAAATTACCGAGGACATATTTCATAGAACTAGAACAAATCATACTAAAATATATATGGAACCATCAAAGACCTAGAATTGCCAAAGCATTACTAAAGAGAAAGAAAGAGGCTGGAGGGGTATCTCTCCCAGACTTCAGACGATGCTATAGAGCCATAGTCATCAAGACAGCATGGTATTGGTACAAAAACAGACATATAGACCAATGGAACAGAATAGAGAGCCCAGAAATGGACCCACAAACTTTTGGTCAACTAATCTTTGACAAAGGAGGCAAAAATATATAATGGAATAAAGACAGTCTCTTCAGCAAATGGTGATGAGAATACTGGACAGCAGCCCATAAAGCAATAAAGCAAGAACACTCTCTTACACCACACAGAAAAATCAACTGAAAATGGATCAAAGACTTAAACATAAGACAAGACATAATAAACCTCCTAGAAGAAAATATAGGCAAAACATTATCTGACATACATCTCAAAAATGTTCTCCTAGAACAGTCTACTCAAGCAATAGAAATAAAAGCAAGAATAACAAATGGGACCTAATGAAACTTACAAAGGTTCTTTACAGCAAAGGAAACCATAAGTAAAACAATAAGACAACCTATGGAATGGGAGAAAATTTTTGCAAATGAAACGAACAAAGGCTTGATCTCCAGAATATATAAGCAGCTCAGACAGCTTAATAAGAAAAAAATTAAAAACCCAGTACAAAAATGTGCAAAAGATCTAAAGAGGCAATTCTCCAAGGAAGAAACACAAATGATCAATAGGCACATGAAAAAATGCTCAATATCACTAATTATCAGAGAAATGCAAATCAAAACTACAATGAGGTATCACCTCACACCAGGCAGAATGGCCATCATTCAAAAATCCACAAATGACAAATGCTGGAGAGGCTGTGGAGAAAAGGGAACCCTCCTTCACTGCTGGTGGGAATGAAGTTTAGTGCAGCCACTGTGGGAAACAGTATGGAGATTCCTCAAAAGACTAGGAATAGACTTACCATATGACCCAGGAATCCCACTCCTGGGCATATATCTAGTAGGTAACCTACTTGAAAATGACACCTGCACCCCAATGTTCATAGTAGCAATATTTACTATAGCTAAGACATGGAAACAGCCTAAATATCCATCAATGGATGACTGGATAAAGAAGAACTGGTATATTTTTACAATGGAATACTTCTCAGCCATAAAAACAGACAACATAACGCTGTTTGCAGCAACGTGGATGGTCCTGGAGAATGTCATTCTAAGTGAAGTAAGCCAGAAAGAGAAAGAAAAATACCATATGACATCACTCATATGTGGAATCTAAAACAAACAAACAAAAAAAACAACAAAAGAGAAATACAAAACAGAATAGAGTCACAGACATAGAATAGAAACTTGTGATTGCCAAGGAGGCGGGCGTTGGGAAGACATAGACTGGGATTTTAAAATTGTAGAATAGATAAACAAGATTATACTTCATAGCACAGGGAAATATATACAAGATCTTATGGTAGGTTACAGAAGAAAAAATATAACAATGAATAAATATGTGTTCATGTATAGCTGAAAAATTGTGCTCTACACTGGAATATGACAGAACATTTTGAAATGATTATGAATCGATTCAAAAAGTTAAAAAAGAAATTATTTTTATATTTTTTGCCTTTATGCCAATCCAAGTATCCCAATAGGATTTATTTAAAAAGACTACATTTTCCCATGCCTGTGCAATGCCATCTTTGCCACAAAGGTAATATTCAGGAGCACATGGTGTATTTTTTTCTTTTCCTTTTTTCTTTAGTATTAGTTGTTATTTCTCTCTTTACATGGTGTATCTTTATATTGTGTTTTATTCCACTAGTGTATTTGTTCTTTCTTGCATGAAGATCATAATATTTTGATTATTGTAGTTTTATTATGAGACTTATTAAGCTAGCTGAAGTCCTGCTACCTTATTCTTTTCCAAGTGTGTCTTGAATAGTCTTCATTTTCTGAATATCCATAAACATAATGTAATTCACTTGACATATTCCCCTAAAACACTGGAATTGAATTACACATCAGTCTGTGGAGAATTGTCATATTACATTTGTTTTTCAATGCATGAACTTCATATGATTATCCATTTGTTCATCTATTCTTTAATTTCTCTTAGCAATATTTCATAATTTTCTATATACAAGTATTGCATTTTTTAACAGTTTTCTCTTGATATTTGGTATTTTTGATGCTTTTGAAATTAAATTGTTAAAATTATCTTTCTGCTTCTTGATGGTATATAGAAATAAAATTTATTGCATATGAAGACCTTCAATCAAGCAGCTTTAATAAAAATCTGATTTGTTAATTCTCATCATTTATCTTTAGTTTCTTTTTGAATTTTCTATATAACAATTGTGTTATCTGCAGATGTTAGTATAGTTTCTTGGTTTTAAATCTTACAATTTTTTTTACATACAGATATATATATGAATGCAGAATTTTCTCTGCATTATATAAGACCTCCAGTCTATCACTGAATTGTAACAACAGTGACAGTAAGCAATATTGTTGCCGATCAACAGTGGGAAAATATTCTCCAGTTCATCATTAAATGTAGTGTTTTTTGACATATGTAATTATAGCTTCTTCCAAGATATATCAAGAACCCGATCTACCCCCTGCTGACTTCCAGGTTATTGTGTTTATAAGTTATATATATATATATATACAACAAACTAATATATATATAATTTATGTAAATAAATATATATTATAAATTATATTAAGCCTATCACATATTGTTATTGCTTTATATATTTTTATTTATTTGGTGCTAGGCACAGATTTATTAATTTTGTTATTTCTACTGTGTTTCTGCTTCTCCTTCTTTTTATCCAGGATTTTCCCCTTTTTAAATAAATGTTTTCATTTTCTCTTTTTTTCCCAAGCAATATTTCGTATGCCATCATCATTATATCCTTTCAGTGCATCAAAGATGTGATACATGTGTGAAATTAGATACCAATTTAATTTTTTCTTCTTTGATGCAAACTTTTTTCTTTGTTTCTGCTTTGTATCCCTTCCTGATGATTTTCAGGTTGTTTCTTTGTCTTTTTTCCCCTTTATTTTTTATGATTTTATTATAATTAGTGTAGAAGGGTAATTCTTTCTGGTGTTGTTTTTCTTATGTTTGTAATCCAATGAGCTTATTGAGCCTGTGTAGTATTCATTTGTCAGTTTTAAAGGTCTTATATTTTTTTTTATTGAAGGACAGTCACTTACAATGTGTCAATTTCTGGTGTACAGCATGATGTCCCAGTCTTGCATATACATAAATATATTCACTTTAGTATTTTTTTTCCTTCGAGGGTTATTACAACATATTGAGCATAGTTCCCTGTGCTATACAAAAGAAACTTTTTAAAAAATTTATTTTTATATATAGTGGCTAACATCTGTAAATAGCAAATGACCAAATTTATTCCCTCCATCACCCTTTCCCTACAACCAAAAATTTGTTTACTAAGTCGGAGAGTCTGTTTCTGTTTTGTAGATGAGCTAATGGTGTTTTCTTTTTTCCTGTTTTTTTTTTAATTCCACATATTTGTGATATCATATGGTATTTTTCTTTCTCTTTCTGGCTTACTTCACTTAGAATGGCAATCTATAGGTGCATCTATGTTGCAGCAAATGGTATTATTTTATTCTTTTCTATGGCTGAGTAATATTCCATTGTATAAATATACCATGACTTCTTTATCCATTCTTCTGTTGATGGACATTTAGGTTGCTTCAATGTCTTAGCAATTGTATACAGGGCTACTATGAACATTAGGGTGCATGTATCTTTTTCCATTACAGTTACGTCCAGATATATTCCCAGAAGTAGGGTTGTTTTTAGTTTTCTGAGAAATCTCCATACTTTTTTCCATCATGGTGGAACCAAACTACATTCCTAACAGTAATGTGTGAGGGTTCTTTTTCTCCACATTCTCTCCAGCATTTATCATTTGTGGACTTTTGAATGATGGCTATTCTGACTGCTGTGAGGTGATACATCATTGTAGTTTTGATTTGCATTTTTCTGACAATTAGGAATATTGAACAATTTTCATACATCTATTGGCCATTCATATGTCTTCATACAGGAAAAGCTTGCTTAGGTCTTTTGACCATTTTTGGATTGAGTTGTATTTGGTTTTGTTATTAAAATATATGAACTGTTTTTTTTAAACATTTTTTATTGATTTATAATCAGTTTATAATGTTGTGTCAAATTCCAGTGTAGAGCACAATTTTTCACTTATACATGAAAATATAAATATTCATTGTCACATTTTTTCTTCTGTGAGCTACCATAAGATCTTGTATATATTTCCCTGTGCTATACAGCATAATCTTGTTTATCTATTCTACAATTTTGAAATCCCACCTATCCCTTCCAACCCTCCATTGCCTTGGCAACCACAAGTTGGCATTCTATGTCTATGAGTCTATTTCTGTTTTGTAGTTATGCTTTGTTTGTTATTATTTATTTATTTATTTTTAGATTCCACATATGACCGACCTCATATGGTATATTTCTTTCTCTTTCTGGCTTACTTCACTTAGAATGACATTCTCCAGGATCATCCATGTTGCTGCAAATGGCATTTTGTTGTTGGTTTTTATGACGAAGTTCTATTCATTGTATAAATGTACCAACTATCCTTTATCCAGTCATCTGTCGATGGACATTTAGGCTGTCTCCATGTCTTGGCTATCGTAAATACTGCTGCTATGAATACTGGGGTGCAGGTGTCATCCTGAAGTAGGCTTCTTTCTGGATATATGTCCAGGAGTGAGATTCCTGGGTCATATGATAAGTCTATTCCTAGTCTTTTGAAGAATCTCCATACTATATTCCACAGTGGCTGCACCAAACTGCATTCCCACCAGCGGTGTAGGAGGGTTCCCCTTTCTCCACAGCTTCTCCAGCGTTTGTCATTTGTGGATTTTTGAATGATGGCCATTCTGACTGGTGTTACTTGATACCTCATTATAGATTTGATTTGCATTTGTCTGATAATTAGTGATATTGAGCATTTTTTCATGTTCTTATCGATCATTGTATGTCTTCCTTGGAAAATTGCTTTAGATCTTTCGCCTACTTTTGGTTTGGGCTGTTTCAATGTTTCTTATTTAGTCATCTGAGCTGCATATATATTCGGGCGATCAAGCCTTTGTCAGTTTCACTTGCAAAAATTTTCCCCTATTCTGTAGATTGTCTTTTTGTTTTACTTCTGGTTTCCTTTGCTGGAAAGGAGCTTGTAAGTTTCATTAGGTCCCCTTCTTTACTCTTGCTTTTATTTCTATTGCTTTAGTACATTGTTCTCAAGAACATTTTCAGATGTATGTCAGGTAATGTTTTGAATATGTTTTCTTCTAGGAGGTTTATTTTATCTTGTTTTGTGTTAAGCCTTTGATCCATTTTGAGTTGATTTTTGTGTATGGTGTAAGGGAGTGTTCTAGCTTCAATGCTTTACATGCTGCTGTCCAGTATTCCGAACACCATTTGCTGAAGAGACTGTCTTTATTCCATTGTATATTCTTGCCTCCTTTGTCAAAGATTAGTTGACCAAAAGATTGTGGGTTAATTTCTGGGCTCTCTATTCTGTTCCATTGGTCTATAGGTCTGTTTTTGTGCCAATATCATGCTGTCTTGATGACTGTAGCTCTATAGTATCATCTGAAGTACTAGGAGAGTTATTCTTTCAGCCTCTTTCTTTCTCTTCATTAATGCTTTGGCATTTCTAGGTCTTTGATTGTTCCATTTAAATTTGATTATGATTTGTTCTAGTTCTGTGAAATATGTCTTCAGTAATTGGATAGGGATTGCATTACATCTGTAGATTGCCTTGGGTAGTGTGACCATTTTAACAATATTAATTCTTCCAATCCGAGAGCATGGGATATCTTTCCATTTTCTAAAGTCTACTGTGATTGCTTTCATCAATGGCTTATTGTTTTCTGTACAATTCTTTCACCTCCTTGTTTAGATTTATTCCAAGATATTTTATTAATTTGGGTGCTATTTTAAAGAGGATTGTTTCTTTACTTTCTTTTTCTTTTGATTCATTAGTGTAAAGAAATACAACTGATTTTTGAACGTTATTCTTGTAACCTGCTACCTTGCTGGATTCTTTGAACAGCTCTAGTAGTTTTTGTATGCACCTATTATGGTTTTCTATATCTAGTAACAAGTCAGCAGCATATACTGATACTTTTACCACTTCTTTTCCAATCTGGATGCCTTTGATTTCCGTCTGTTGCCTGATTGCTGTGGCTAAGACTTCCAAGAATATGATGAATAGGAGTGGTGATAGTGGGCACCCTTGTCTTGTCCCAGTGTTTAGTGGCAAGGTTTTGAGTTTTTCACCATTGAGTAGTATGCTAGCTGTAGTTATGCCATATATAGCTATTCTAAATGCTCCAGTCAAAAGACATAGAGTGGCAGAGTGGGTAATAAAGCAAGAGCCTACAATATGAAGCATACCTTGACCCACATTAGGGAGAAGGACACATATAGATTGAGAGAGAGAGGATGGAAAAGAATAGCCTATGCAAATGGAAAAGCCAAAAAGGCAGTTGTAGCAGTACTGATTTCAGACAAAATAGACTTTAAAACAAAGGCCATAAAGAAAGATAAAGAAAGACATTTTATAATGATTAGAAGAGTAATACAAGGTGAGGATATTACAATTGTTAATATATATGTGCCCAATATAGGAGCACCTAAAAACATAAAACAATTACTAAAACAGATAAAGGGGGATATTGATGGAAATACAATCATTTTTGGAGATTTTAACACCGTATTAACATCACTAAGCAGATCTTCCAGACTGCAAATAAATAAGCCAAAACAGAAATTAAATAATACAACAGAAATATTAGATGTGGTGGATATTTTCAGAGCATTACACCCCCCAAAATAGGATATGCATTCTTTTCAAGTTTACGTGGAACATTTTCTAGGATTGATCATGTAATTGGGCACAAAAGAAACCTCAAAAATTTAAAGAATATAGAAATTATCTCAAGCATCTTTACTGACCACAAGGCCATGAGGCTAGATATCAACAACAGAGAAACAAAGGAGAACAAAAGGAAAGCATGGAGATTAAACAATATGCTATTAAAAAACCAAAGGGTCAATGAGGAATTCAAAGCTGAAATAAAGAAATACCTTGAGACAAATGACAATGACAGCACAACCACACAAAATTTATGGGACACAGCAAAGGCAGTGCTAAGAGGGAAGCTTATATTGATACAAGCCTTCCTCATAAAAGAACAATCTCAAATAAACAATTTAACCACCAGCTGAAAGAACTAGAAAAAGAAGAACAAAAAGACCCAAAAGGCAGCAGAAGGAAGGAAATTATAAAGATCAGGGAGGAAATAAATCAAATAGAGATTAAAAAACAGAAAAATCAAACCAAAAGCTGGTTTTTTGAAACAATAAATAAAATTGAAAAACTTCTGAGCAAACTCAAAAAGAAGAAAGAAGAGAGAGCACAAATTACCAAAATAAGAAAGGAAAATGGAGAAATTACAACCAATAAAATAGAAATATAAAAAATCATATGAAAATATTATGAAAAACTCTATGGAACCATAGTGGATAACCTAGATGAGATAGACAATTTCTGGAAACATACTGTCCACCAAGACTGAATCAAGAAGAGACTGACCACTTGAACAAAGTGATCACTATAAATGAAATTGAAATAGGAATAAAAAACCTCCCTAAAAATAAAAGTCCAGGACCGGATGGCTTCACCAGGGAATTCTACCAAATACAAAGAAGAATTCATACCAGTACTTCTTAAATTCTTCCAGAAGATTGAAAAGGAGTGAATACTCCCAAACTCATTCTATGAGGCCACCATCACCCTGATACCAAAACCAGGAATAGACACTACCCAAAAAGAGAATTATAGGCCAATATCACTGATGAACATAGATGCCAAAATCCTCACCAAAATATTTGCAAATAGAATCCAACAGCACATAGAAAAGATTATACATCATGACCAAGTGAGGTTCATCCCAGGGAAATAAGGTTGGTACAACATACACAAATCAAGCAATGTAATACATCACAGCAACAAGAGAAAGGACAAAAACCTCATGATCATCTCAATAGATGCAGAAAAATCATTTGATAAAATTCAACACTCATTTATGATAAAAACCCTCACCAAAGTGGATATGGAGGGAACATATCTCAACATAATAAAAGCTATACACAAATTATTCATTTACTAACAACTGAAAAGATAGATAAATGAATGGAACAGAAAATGCCCAAACATGCAAATATATGTAACATTTTAGAACTTTTTACTGATGACATTTCATATAAGAAGGAAAACATAAATTATTCATAAACTGTGGAGAATTAATCTATTTAGAGAAAAGTAGCTAAATTTTTATCTCACAAAAATAAGTTTCAGATGGAGTATAGATTGTAAATTTGAAATTTACAAAGGAGAAAG